>NC_067403.1:246698353-246708353 GCF_016432865.1 Antechinus flavipes
AGTATTATTCACTAGAGGCAAGGCTGTTTCAGAGAGTGTGACTTTTTGTGGAAGACAAAAATGTCAACTCTGGAGTCTACAAAAGTATGAACCAGCTATATCCTAATGGAACTTTAGGAGAACTATAAGGGGGGAAAAAAGATTTCAGTATCTGGCCATTGTGAGTTACTTCTTTATCACAAGTGTTCTTTATAGAATAGGATACAACACTATAGATAAGATATGTGATAATGTGATACGATCTTGATGATTTTGATATGATATGTGATATCTATATTATATGATATAACATGATATGATATACCTAATGTATAATAAGCATTTAATAAAATTTTTAGTTGATTGAATGATTGGGTTACCTTAAAAATCCTAGAAAATCAAATATAAAATAAATTAAAGCAATTCCACTAATTAAAAAGTTATTAATTATTCATGGTTGGGTTATAAATATCATCAGAAGAGTCAAACTACTAAAGTTTATAGTTATTTAGTGTAAAAATTTAGTGAGGTTTAGTGATATAGATTTAGTTAGTGCCAGACCAATCAAACCACCAAGAGTCTATCATTTGGAAGTAATTTAGATAAAACTAAAGTTCATATGGAGGAACAAATGTTCAAAAATCTCAAAGGAAATAATGAAAAAAGTCAAAGTTGGGGAGACCCAATAGTACATATTCTCATATTATTCTATAATGCAATAATTACCACAACTATTTTTGACTGGTTAAAAAGGAAAAAAAAAGATAATCAATAGAATAAACTAGATAATCAGTAGCATACAGCCACTGTTTTGTGCAGTCCCATATCTCCTCACAACTCGATTATTACATGAGGCTAACAGTGGCTCTATCTGCCTCAAGTCCCTTTCCACTCGAAGTCATCCTTTATTCAATCACTAAAATGATTTTCTCAAACTGCATTTTTAAGAATGCATGTCACCTTCTACTCAATTAACAAGAGCTCCCTGTTGCTCAGATACAAAATCCTCTGTTTGGCATTCAAAGCCCTTCATAAATGGTACTCTTCCTACCTCCTTCCTCCATTCCCACTTTCTACAGGAAGGCTTCCCCAAACCCTCTTAACTCCAGTTCCTTCCCTTTGTTATTTATATTTATTTGTATGTTCTCTCTCCAATTTTTGCAAGGTCCTTAAGGACCAAGATTGTTTTTGTCTTTTTTGTACACCTAGTATTTAGCACAATGTCTGGCAAGGAGAAGCTGCTTATGGGATGTTTATTGCTTGATTATTTGGAATCAGAATACCTGAATTCAAATCTTGCTTTGGATATTTATTGCTGTGTGACTCTGGGCAAGTCACCTTACTGAATGCCTCACATTTCTTTCAATTATAAAAGGGATATAGTAAGAAGTACCCAAGAGGCTTGTTGTGAGACTGGAATGAGATAATATTTATAAAAGAAGTAGCACAAGGTCTGGCATATAACAGGTGCTATTTAATGTTTATTAACCTTCCCTTACTTCCCTTCTCATGTAGACTTATAAACTATTTAATAAGATAGAACCCAGGGCATCAGTTTCTGCAGTTCATGAAAAGTTACTTGGAAAAATGAAAAGTAATCTCGCAGCAACTAAATTTAAGCTATGATCTTACACCATATTCCAAAATTCAATTTAAAAAACATCTTAAATTCAAGGATAACCTAAATATCCAGTGGAGATAAGAAAGTAGAAATGTCTCACAGGTATGCTGGAAATTGATCTTTATCCTCACAAGAGAAAGATGAAGATGGAGGAGGAAGAGAAGAAGGAAGAAGAGGAGAAAGAAGAGGGGCGGCGAAGGAAGAAGAGGAGAGGGAGAGGGAAATAAGGAAGAAGGAAAAGAAGGGAAAGACAGGGAAAAAGAGGAAGAAAAGGAAGGCAGGGAAGAGGAAGAACAAAAAGAAGGAGGAGGAGCAGGATGAGGAAGAGGGCAAGGGCAAAGAGGAAGAAGAGGAAGAAGAGAAAGATGAGAGTTGAAAGGAAAGCAATGCCTCACAAATAATTAGAAATCTTTATCTAAACAAGAAAAAGATTAAAAAAGGAATATAAAATGAATATTTTGATGGCATCAAACTGAAAAGTTTGTCTCCCATGTCATACAATTGATTTTAAAGTTCTTAAGGAGACCTTAAGAGTGTAGTTGTAACCACTTTTTCTGACCACCTTGGGAGCACTTGCCCTGTGTGAGGTCTCTATAAAAAAATTTTGACAAGGTAAATTAAAGCAAATTCACACTTATGAGATTACCAAAAATAACAACAAAAAAAAAAATGAAATGTACAATGTGTGAAGAGGCTATAGGAAAAGTGACACATTCTGAAGATAGCCATTCACTGTTGGTGAAATTCTGAATTGATCCAACCATTCTGGAATGCAATTTGAAGGGATGAACAAAAATTTGTTAAGCTCTATATACCCATTGCCTGTGAAATACCATTAAGAGGTATATTCCACAAACAAGTCAAAGACAGAGGGAAAGGATCCATATGTAACCAAAAACTTGCAGCAGCACTTTCTGTTGTAGCAAAAAACTGAAAACTAAAGGGGTGACCTAATTCATCTGGAGAACAACCGAACAAATGGTGGCCATGTGACTGTTAGAGAAAATAATCACATCACCCACAAACAATGCATATTAAAGAATCAGAGAAATGAGTTCAGATAAAATCAGCTTACTTTTTCATGTTGAAATGTCTGTTTCTTAAGTAGCTTACATTCATAATCAAAACAATAGATTTTTTTCAGAACAAAGAAAGGATTAGACTTGTAAAAACCTGACTGAAATTTGAATTATGAGTCTATCCGTTGCCATAACATCTTCCAGGAAAACACAGACATTTATCAAACATTTTTGATTGATTACTATTTATGTAACCACGAGTGAGTCAATAAACCTCAGTTTATCCAACTGTAAAAATGAAAATGATATTATTGTACTGGCACTGCCTCCAAAGGTAATAATGAGAAATATGTTTTAAAAAATCTTAAAAGACCATGTTAATGTGATTTGCGATTGTGATTATTATTCCTGCACAATGTTTAAGTAATTTGAAAATAGCACTGAGATTCCTCTGGGAAGCTCAGTTCCAAGTCTTCAGAAAAGTAACTAATAATGACTTTCACCTGAGCTTTCGTCATCTCCTGGGATCAGAGAACCCAAGAGGACAGATCCCAATACTATCGTGTGGGTCTATGGGTGCTTGCATTTAGAGCACCTGAAGAGATGCCATCTTAGGATATCAGTCAGCCTGTCTCTGAGGAACACCCCAGAATGAGATGTTAATGAGATTAACATTTTCCGGTGATTTCCAATGAATTGTGGATGTTTAATATCTTGGAAGGGAACAAGAGAATGGCTCGGTGTCATAGAGACAGAGGAAGTGGTCCTGAGGCTGAGCAGAATTCTTTCATCTCCAGCAAAGGCACAGTGAAAAGAGAGTAGGAGGCACTGCCGAGAGGTAAGACTTTCATCATTCCCGAATTACCAACTGACCTGCTGGGGAATGGATGTACCTCTTCTGGGAGTTACAACTCTTAGAATTTACAACTAAAGCATCCCTACAGGGCTTCTAGTCCATTCCCTTCATTTGACAGGAAAGGAACCGAGGTGCCTCAGTGTACAAAGTATTGGACCTGGACTCGAGAGAAATTTTGACGTCACACCCTTACTAACAGTGTGACCCAATCTTATCAGCCTTAGTTATCTCATGTGCAAAATGGGGGTAATGTAATAATATCTACCTCCCAAGATGGTTGTAAATTTAATGTGAAGAAGTATTTTTCAAACCATATGGTAGAAAAGAGGGGGAAAGTGAACAAGAATTTATATAGCACCTACTATGTGCCAAGCTAAGCATTTTACCAATATTATTCATTTTTATAATCATAAAGTACTATATAAATACTGTGTTTTATAATTATTTGTAATAATCATAATTACATATTTATATATTATATGTTATATGTAAACATATAATATATAACTGATAATATCACAACATAAATATTCATTAAGCACTAAAGCATTAAAAAAATCTTAAAGAGAGGCTACTCTTAATAACCCTCAAGAGCCTTTGAGCTCTAAATCCTATATATTATTGTATACAAGACATGATGCCAGGGTCAGGGACTCAAAGATTTAAAAAAAAAATTTAGAACCCTATCTTTAAGGGAATTTTCATTCTGACATGGTTTAGAGGAGATCCAGATATATCAATCAATCTATATTAATTAATCAATAAATATTAATTAATCACCTATTATCTTCGAGGCACAGATAGTAATGGAAAATAATAGATAAGGAAAAACAAATGTGAGTTGCAGATAAAATAATCTAGGAAAATTTGAGAAGGGAGAATGTAACTTTCAGTCTGGGATGCTAGGGTTGGATTCACAAAGGAGGTGTTATCTGAGCTATGAATAGTAGAGACATAAGGATGCTGAAGGATGATATGAGAAAGCATTTCATTTCAGGCATCAGAAGCTTATATATCTACATGGAGAAGGAAGATGGGAGTCTAAATTTAGGGAACAACCAATAGCCCTTTTTGGCTGGGATGTCGAGTGAGTTCAGGGGATTCACATGAAATAGAGCTGGAAAGCTAGTGTGGAGCTTGAGCCTATAATTCCAGGCTGAGAAGTTATCGTATCTATCACATGAAAGCAAGAGGGAGTCATTAGATGACTTTGAGCAGGCAAATGAGATTATGGGACCTGAACTTTAGACAGGGGTTCTGGCAGCTGGCTAGAAAACAGTTTGAAAAAGCTTGGTGCTAAATAAGCCAAGGGAACCATTAGCATCCAGGCTGAATAGGGACCTACACTACACTAGTGGGGTGACTATGTGATAGAAAAGAGAGGAGAGACATAAGAGAGGTTCTAGACATAGCATTAACAGAAATCAATCATTTATTGGATATAAGACACGAGGGAATGGGAAAAGTAAGAGTGTCTTGTGTGGATGATGGAGAGTGTGATGACCATGTTTAGCACCCAGAGTATTTTAAAATCAGCCAGAGTCAGGATAAGGGAAAATCCTTGATCTTTATTCTTTGTGGAGGTGAAGGGGAATGGCAACTCGAAATGAGAGCAATCATGACACAAATCCGGCCAGCAGTGCCTCTGGCTCTCACACTCCACCCACCAAATCTTCTACACAATCTCCTATACAACACATCAAACTTGCCCAGAGGGTAGGTGGGGCCATTTTTTCTCCAAGCATATAAAAGTATTGTCCAATTACCAATTAGCCTCGCGAATGCTTGGACCTCAGCGCATCGGTTCAGCTTCAGTCCATTACAGGGGAGGATTGGGATGCCATCAACAAGAAGAGGGTAGTTGGGAGGAAGGATAGGCTTGGTGGGGAGCTGAGCCAAGATGCAGACTGGGATCATAGAGTCCTGGTATTAAAACTAGAAGATTGCAGATGCCTTCCAGTCCTATGCTTTTGTTTTTCAGATGAGGAAATGAAGACCCAGAAAAGTGACAAACAGCTAAGTAGGTCTTTGACCCCATCTAGACACTGCTCTGCTGCCTACAAACATTTTTTACCTAACTTTTTATAAGTCACTAATATCTCTAAATCCAGCTATTTCAGGCTTGTAACTAGTACATTTGGGAACTGGATCTTGAAGACAAAGAGTATTAAAATGATAGACTATGGCAGCAGTAGGGTAACTGTTAGACTATGGTACAGCCACTAGAGGCTGGTTAGCCTGAGTCTGGATCAGCATTTGTGAGGAAATGGTGACTAGCAGCCTGATTATGGCAATCTGTCCAAAAGTATAACCATTAGGACCAAATCCAGGTCATGGATGAGGAAATTGCAGATCTGCAGGTCCCATCCCATAGTGACTTTAGGGGTCTGTACTCTTATTCAAAAATGCCCTCCTTCCATCCCTTTGTTGGTATTGAGCAGAACTTAAATGTTGGGCTTCTTCCCTGGGAAAAGCCTTCTAAGCCAAGTCCAAGACACAAGGAAACCCCCTCATTGTTTTCCAGATCTCCTTTGTTTCTTACACAGAAGGGTGATATCCACCATGATTTCCTCCCATCTCTCTCTAATTGGCTCTAAATATCTTTTTCATTCTAAAAGTTAAACCCCCTGCAAAGGAGAAAAGAAGGTTTTTCACTATCAAAGGGTACAGAGATTCTACTAACAATTCTGATCAAGGAGAGCAGTCACATCCTGAGGAAATGAGTCATGATGAAAATAAATAAATGCATCACTTCTTAGAGGGACTACATTGAAACAAGGAGATCTAATGGCACTGTATAATTTAGGGCATATTTACCCCCAAAAAGGCATTTCTAAATCTGGGGCAATGAAGTGTCAGAGTAGATAGAACACCAAGCCCAGAGTCAGAAGGACATCTTCCTGAGTTCAAATCTAGCCTAACCCATTTACTTGCCAACTCATTTAATCTCTATCATTTTTTTCATCTACAAAATGGGGATAATAACCACACTCTGCCTCCCAAGATTATTGTTAGAATCATTCTACCTAGTTCATGTGAAGAGCCTTGCAAAAGTTTAAGCATCATACAAATTCTATTTATCACTAGTGATTTGGACATGGACAATGTGAATATTAGATTTGCTTGACTGAATATTTTATGAAAAATCTTGCTTGGATTTGATTTTCAAATACAAGATTCAGAAGCATAGAAAGGTAAACTGATATAAGGGACTTAAAGTCTATATGTTTACACTCCTACATGGGAGGATGATACTTGTAATTCATTAGTACTTTCTCGTTATTATGGCTATTTGAAGGAGTATAAGTATACATAGACAGAGGGCACAGGTGTGAGTTGAATTTGAAGGGATAATATCTAAGAAATAATGAAATTAAGGGGTCAGAGAGAAATGTATTGGGAGAAGGGAAAAGGGAACAGTGGAATGGTGTCAATTATCTGCCATAAAAAAGGAGGCAAAAAAAGACTTTTACAGTGGAGGAGAAAAGAGGGATGAGAGGTGAGTAAGTGGACCTTATTCTCATCAGAATTGACTCAAAGAGGAAATAGCATACACACTCAATATGAGTATAGAAATCTGTCTTACCCTGTAGGAAAGTAGGAGTGGAATGGAATACAAGAAGAGGGGAGGATGTTAAAAGAGAGGGCATACTATGGGAGGGAGTGGTCAGGAACAAAACAATTTTGAGGAGGGACAGGGTGAAAGAAGAGAGAGAATAGAACAAATGAGGGAAAATACATTTAACTATCATAATTGTAAAAAGAATTTTGAAGCAAGTTTCTCTAATAAGTCCTCATTTTCAAATATAGAAGGAACTGAGTCAACTTTATGAAAAATATGAGTCATGTCACAATTGATAAATGATCCAAAAATATGATCTCTGCACAAAGACCTATAAATTCATGCATATCCTTTGACCAAACAATATCACTACTAGGCATGAATACCAAAAGAGGTTAAAAGAAAAAAAAAAAAAAAAAAAACAGAAAGGGACCTAAACATATAAAAATATTTGTAGTAGCTCTCTTTCTCAGGCCAAAAAAAAAATGGAAATTGAGGGAATACTCCTCAAATGGCTGAATAAATTGGGGTATGTAATTGTCATGGAATATTATTATTGTTCTATAGGAAATAATAAGCAGGATGCTCTCAGGGAAAAAAAGCTGGAAAGTTCTTCATGAATTCAAGCAAAAGTGAAATGTACTGTATACAAAGTAATAGCAATGTTCTAGGATGACCAATAGTAAAAGACTTTACTATTCTCTGCAGATCCATGACTACTTTGAAGGACTTATAAAAAATCCTATTCATACCCAAAGAAGAAACTGAATGTGTCTGAATACAAATTGAAAATTCTGTTTCTCTCTGTGTGTATGTCTTAACTTTATTTTTCTTGAGGATTTTTAAAATTATTTTTATAATATTTTACATATGTAAATAACATTTTTACAACATGACTTTTATGGAAATATTTTGCGTAACTTCACATGTGGTTTCTTAATTGGAGAATGGAGGTGGGGATAAGGGAGAGACTCTGAAAAGTTTTAAAAACAAATATAAAAATTATTTTAAATGCAATTGGGGGAAAATATAAATTAAATATATATTTTAAATAAAGACCTTCCTGGAAACAGTTTTTTTTTAAGCCTGTTTGGTTGTTTTTTTTTTCCTTTTAATTTGGAAGCAATTTGGGAGGGATGGAAAATAATTGCTTATCAATTGATTTTTTTTTAATTAAAGAATAGCATTGCATTTGATAGTGGGAATTAGAACTAGGCGAGGCCTTAAAGATCCTTCAGTCTGACTGCTTCATTTTATAGATGTGACTGTAAAAAAATGCTAGGAAGTGTACTTTTCCAGCCAGAATGAGAGGATGAAAGAATAGATTCACTAGGATTTGTGTAAGGAAACACAAAAGTGTTGGAATGTGCTAAGAGGAGACATAGAGGAAGAAGGGGAAAGATTGTTCACAAACAGGACTTGGCTTCCCCACACTGACTATAACAGAAGGCAGCTGGATCCTTGATTTTCTACCTGGCCCATTTAGGTAGGGAGTGATGTGCTTGGATATAACTTCCTCCCTTCAAGCCTGTCTATCTCACAAAGCTATTGGGACTTAGTGAATTTCAACACTCTCCATTTTCTCTACCTTTCTCAAGGAGATAGTATTCATTAAGTCCTCAGTACAATGCCTGGAACACAATAGGCACTAAATAAGCACTTAGTCCATTCCTCCTTTCTTCTCCTCCCCTTTCTTATTTATCTTTGTTACAAGAAAAGGCTCACTAGGCAGGAGAGAACATGGTTACATTCATAAATGAAGCCAATATAAAAATGAAATATCAACAAAAATTAAAAAATAAATTACCACAGTAGAAAACAAAAGGCTATTTTCATTCACGGTCATGAGTGCCTATAATTTTATCTTTGTCCTTTTTGTCTCTTCTATCTGCAGATCTTATTCTAATCATGACCCAAAGAAATGGTACCACAGTGACTGAATTCATTCTGCTAGGGTTTTTGGTTCAGCAAGAGGTACAGTACGCTCTTTTCCTTGGGTTCCTCATCATCTACTTAACATCTGTAATAGGCAATGCTGGCATGATCCTACTCATCAACATCGATTCCCGCCTTCACACCCCAATGTACTTTTTCCTTCAACATTTGTCCTTCGTTGACCTGTGCTATACCTCTGCTATCACTCCCAAAATGCTACTAAACTTCCTGGTATCTGACAAATCAATCTCATTCTCAGGATGTGTGTTACAATTGGAGGTTTATGGAACATTTGCCGTCACCGAATGTTATCTTCTCGCTGCCATGGCCATAGATCGATATGTGGCCATCTGTAAACCTCTACGTTATCCAGTGATCATGTCCCGAAGAATCTGCTTCCAGCTGGTGGCTGGATCCTATTTCATGGGTTCTGTGACTGCCTCCAGTCAGATTGCCTTTCTCTTTTCCCTTTCCTTCTGTAACTTCAATGTAATCAATCACTTTTTCTGTGATGCTCCACCACTCCTTGCCCTTTCCTGTTCCACAGTTGATGTGAATATCATGATGCTAATTATCATTTCAGGGCTCACGGTATCAACCATTATGATTGTTGTCTTCTTCTCTTATATGAACATCCTGTCTGCCATCTTGAAAATGAACTCTGCCACAGGGAGATACAAGGCTTTCTCTACTTGTGCTTCCCACTTGACAGCTGTCACCATTTTATATGGGACTCTTCTTTACATGTATTTGCAGCCTTCTTCCAGTGAGTCTCAGGAGAACAATAAAATAGCCTCTGTATTTTATGGGGTCATCATCCCCTTGCTGAACCCTCTAATCTACAGCTTAAGAAATAAGGCTGTCAAAGAGGCAGCAAAACTTCTGGGGAAATGTTGTTCATGATTCAGGTATTCTGTTTCCAACATTTCAATTCTGAGTAGCATATAAGCAAATAATATCCTGCCTCCTTTCTTTAAGAGATAGGCAGCATTTCAACTTGGGGAATATGTCAAATTAGGAGCAAAAGT